>NC_073692.1:368093851-368118851 GCF_029784155.1 Uranotaenia lowii | reverse complement strand
GAACGCTTCTTGATGCCGTTATTTCAGGACATTGGCAAGGAACAGACTAGTTTGGTACATCTCATACTTAACATATTCCGCAGTATCGTGCCGGCATCATTGATATACATGTGTTTGTTCTACTGCATGTTACATTCGTGGATGAATACCCTCGCGGAATTGCTTCAATTTGCTGATCGACTGTTCTACCGGGACTGGTGGAATGCCTCGTCCTTCCCCGATTATATCCGTGCATGGAATGTGATCGTGTATGATTGGTTGTACACTTACGTCTACAAGGATTCGGCCGAGCACTGGTTCAAAAACTGCCGTCCCTTGGCAATGGTCCTAGTATTTACTCTTTCGGCGTTTTACCACGAAGTTATACTGGCCTTTGCCTTCCAGTTCTTTTACCCGGTGATGTTCATGCAGTTCGCGATCATAGGACTAATTTTGATGTTTTCGATGAAGAACTTTGGTAAAAGTTTAGGGAATATCTTTCTCTGGACTTTGCTGCTTTTTGGAAGTGGTATACTTTTAAGTTTGTACAGCATGGAATACTATGCTAGGAGAAATTGTCCCATCAGCGACAGGTCACTGTCAGGTTACTTGACACCAGTGTCGTGGTCTTGCAACGGAATATTCGGAAACACCAACTGGACTGTGAGCGATCCATGATTGGAGGATTAATCTTCTCACGATCGACAAAGTTTTCTCAGAAGCTTGAAATCTACGCATGAAGGCTATTTAAAAAGCAATCGGTTTCATTCTGGCGTTATTGGGTTTTTTTTAACTTGGCTACAATCTGTAAATAAATATAACATTAAATCTGAAAAAAATCTTAGAAATTTTATTCATAGAAAGTAAGAGATATATTAAAGGAAAAGGATTCCTCCTAAAAGTTGTGATAAAACATCTTCCACACTTAATCCTTTGCGGTTGGTTATAAATAATGATATTTTATTTGCGTTATATAAGCAACTTAAATTTTATAACGTTAATGAGTTGATGTTTAAATATTATAAGTAGTTGTATTGTAGTACAGTGTGTTCATTTTAAGCCCGAAAAAAGCAGCATCTTTCCTTACAATATTAAGCCCTACTGGGGTAGCTTTTGGGAATGGTAGACTCTCGACGCATTATTTCACCTTTTCCGAGAGGGTTTTCATACGTTCGTCTAGCTTTTTGACTTCTTTGTTGACGTTCTCAAGATTTTGAGCAAACGCTTCCTGCACCCCGGTCAGAAGAGCCTTGTTCGCCCCGATGCCGTTCAGAATGCTGGCCTGGGTAGTTTCGAGCTCCGCAAACAGTTTGCCAAAATTGGTGGCTGCAGAATAATTATTTAAATTTAGCTTTAATTTAAATTATTTTAATAAAAAAAACAGCTTTAAACACACTTACCATATTTATGCAGGGACTCCAGCGTTTGCATGCGGTGCAACATATCCGGCAAAATCTGCACTATCGGTTCAGTACTTTTGGCGATTTCATACAGCTCCAGAATCTTCTGTTCCCGGTTTGAATCCTGTTCGGCGCCTTCGGCGGGTGCCGATTTATCTTTAATCGAATCCATTTTTTGTATCAGTATCGCCAGTCGGGCATCGATTAAGTCCAGTTGTTGAGGTTGCAAAAGAGCAGCCTTGGAGGAGATCGACTGAACTGCTTTAATCAAGTTTCCAGATCCGGTGGAGCCGGCCAGTCGACTTATTTTCTCCGGTTTCGCCCCTACTGCTAGCTCCAGCTGATGCAGACGGTGTTCCAGTTCTGCAATGCGAGTACTGTAAACCAAATCGCTAGCCGTTTTGGCTGGATCCGATACCCCGGATTTTTTATACTCTTCAATCTTGGTCAGCAAATTTTTTGCCTCAACATCAGCTCCTACAGCCACAGTTTCGCTTCCAATGGCCTGCTCCAGCTTAAGACTCTCTAAAACTTTTTTAGCGGTTCCGACTACTTCGAAAACCGCTTCATAGGAAGCCTTCTCTTCCTTGGTGCGGCTGGAATCCGCCTGAGAGGCCAGGATCTCTTCCATCAGTTCATTCATTTCGCATTGCAGCCGCAAGCATTTTTGAACAGGTGATTCTTTCTCACCTTCTCCGGCCAAATCCCATTCGCCACTATTAACATCGTAGCCCATGCGAAATTTCTTTCCGAGCACATCGCTAAAGTCGACGTTCCCGGAAACGTACTTCCCCTTGAATTTTTTATAAGATTCATCGGTCGATATGTGCAACCGTTCGATGCTCTCGTTAGATGGCTCCTCGTCGTAGAAATCTGATGTTTCCGCCTCCGGTACGTCCGGAGTTTCGTACACATCCGGTTGATCGTGTGCCTGGGAAGGAACAACATAAACAAAGATGACTCAATATGTACAAAACTCGTTGAAACGATTCAAATCAGGTACTTACAATGTACGGGAGATTCTGGAACTTAGGATCGGCCATAGTTTCAAGTTACCACTATAAAAGAACTGATGATTTATTGAAAAACAAACGTCTCGCGAAAAAACTGGATGATATCACCGTAACTTTTTTCCGAAACACTTTCAAAACATTGAAACGTCAGCTTTAACATTGTACGGGAGATGAACTCAAAATTGGGTTTAGAAGCACCCAAACAATTGCAAAGCAACACTTCAATTTTGAGCAAAGTTTTAAAGGTTCTCAATTCAGAGATGCCAGATTTAAAAAAAAACAGCAAATTTTAATTCAATTACAAAGCATAAAAATTCAGAATAAAAAGAAATGAATAAAATGATTTAGGAAATATTTTATGTTACTAAAACATTAGTTTTCATTTCATTCAATTACAGAAACTGATTCCTGAATATTCCAGAAGCTTGGTTTAAAAAAAGGTAGTAAATTTAGAACAGCTTTTGTTAGTAAAGATCCATTTTAGGCTTCAAAAATCCTTAACATTTCTTTACAGAAATATTCTTTTTCAAATTTTGTGGCATTCAATTGACGTACGACGTAGGAGTTTGTGTATTTACATAACCAAATTCTTAGCTTTGGAACTTCGACCCGACCCGAGGTGCTATGGATCGAATCCCAAAACGAAGTTGATGTTTAAAGAGTGGATTCGTTCTATGGTTGCATCATAGAACGAACACACACACTCACACATATAGGATCTCAGTGAAACTTCATGTTTCTTTGGAGCGATCTAAATTCTAATTAACTTAAGGCATACACCAGGGTATAATGGCTAGCATCTTACAAATGCTAAAATCATCAGCCCAGAGAAAGAGTACTTTGTATGCCGTGACAGAAATTCGATTTCAAGACCTCTGGCTTAGAAGACTTGAATGCTATCGTCTAGGCCATGGTCGGCGGCATAGTAATCTTGGTTAAATTTTGTGTATTAAATAATAGTTAATAAAAAAGAAAATGTTGTCATATTACTTACTTTTGCTGGAATTGCGTGCTCGTCACTTTCTGTCTTGTTTTTTGTGCTTTTTTCGGTTCACTAGCACCGTTGGTTTTCTTTTTTCGTTTTCGATTCACTTATTTTCATCAAATGTTTTTAACAGAACATGCACTTTTACAAAAATTGATTTTTTATGATAACACGAAACACACATCCATGGTTTCTACTACAGATAGTTCCATAATTTATTTAAAACACTATATATATAATGCACTGTGGTCGATTTCTAAAATCGACGGATTCAAATCATTTTGGTATCCCATTACTGGATGATTTTTGTTGTTCGATACCCTAAGAATGCTAAATTAGGAATACAATAAGCTGTATTGGGTATTTCTGGAAATTTAAAACTATTCAATTCAATCTGGTTCACCATCGTCGTTCGATGATTTCTTAGCGGGCGAGCAAGATACCATTGGAGCCGACTTGGGCTGAGAAGCTACCGGCGGATTAACAGAACCCACCGGCCTTCCCTTGGCTTCGTCTCAGAGATTTATGCTCGCATAGTCGGGTTCGTTTTCACCCCGAACGTACACCGATCCGTGTTTGGCCATATACTTTTTGATAAACTCTCGAGCTTTGTTGCGCACCGAATCCGTTACTTCCAACTCGTTGACGGTATTGTCACAATGTTTAAGCTCCTTCAGCAGCACGAAGTGAGTGAGCTGGTTGAAAACGAAAATTATAAGTCCATAAAACATACAAAAAGTTTAAAATTAACCCTTACCTTTCGTGCAAGATGCTTAAAATCATCGTTGGTGGTGATTCGTCCACTTTGGCAGGACTCTTTACGGTAGGCACCTAAATGCTGAACGATAACACCGGCAATCTCAGTACGGAATTTTTCTTTAATCTTGCGAGCTTCGTCACTGCTGAGATCAAACTTGTCTGTCTTTTTCCGTTTGCCAACTTTGGAGGCACTCAGGCTGCCGGAAGATACCGGCGATCCACTATAGCTGGAACTTTCACCCATCTTGGCCGCCGCTCGTTTCTTGCCCAAACGTTGTTTAACCTTCTGCCACTCTTCGTAGGGGGAAATTTTCTTTTTCTTAGTTAAAATATCGAGCTCATCGACGATGCACTTATCGTCGACAATCTTGTGCGATACCACAACCAGATCGTCATCGATGAGCGAGCTCTCGGCGGCACTTTTATCCAGAACATCCACCGAGAATGAGGTCGACGTGAATGGGCTCTCCGAAAGCGATTTGTCCAGCAAACTGCGGGCCCGCAGCCGTTTGGCTTCCTCCTTTCGGCGGCGTAGCTTTTCTTTGGTTTCCTTGTAGCGTTTCATCTCCATCTGGCCGTACAGTTTGTCCTCCTCGGTGCGTGGCTGTTAAGGGGATATTGGAAATTAATACTCTTATTTTTACATCAAGACATAAAAATATCGAAAAAGGCTACTCACGCTGATGATCTTCTCCTGCACCAATTTGTTACTGTGCTTCCGTTTGCGGTGTTGCAGCAACTCTTCGGCAGTTCGTTCCAACAATTCGCCCTGTAGCTTTTCGGTACTGCTACTGGCTTGCGGTGAAGAGTCCACGCCGTCAAGATCCTTGATCGTCTTGGACAAATCATCGTTTAAATCGTCCGGTTTGGCCAGTACGTCATCTGTTCGTGGGAAAATTTTATTATTAATAAACGACTTTGGATTGAAATTACCAAATCAAACATACCCAAATTAAAGCTAGATTGTTGCTTTTTCTTTCGCTTGAGGAGTGCCTCGACTTGGGTGTTCAGGTGTTCTTCTTCCGAGTCCTCCGTATCGGTTGTGCTAGAATCGGAGCTCATGGAAATGTCTTCATCTCGGATGCCGTGCTGACCCGGCGGACGACAGAGGTCCTTGCGGGGAGGTTCCCATTGTGGTACCCGATCCCGGACATGATAGTAGTAAAGCCGACCCCGATCGTCGATGGCAAATTTCCACAAAGGAGGTAGATCCATCGGTGGCAGCTCGTAGTCATCCGGATTGGTCGGCATTGGTGGTGGGAGTACTTTGAAATAAACATGACTAGGGGGTGTCGGGAGAAGCCGATCGTCGGCCGAGAAATACTCTCCAGTGGCAGGATTCATTTTAGCTGGAACGTCCATTGGATTTGTAGTGTGCGGATTGAGTCCGAACTTCATACAATTGTTTTCGTGTTTAAGCCAAAGTTCCTTGTTTCGACGCTCGGCTTCCTCGTGAGCTACTTGCATCTCGAACAGCTGACGGCGTTGCTGTTTGGATAGGTGGTCCATTTTGCTGGCAGTGATTGTGGAACTGGGAGGAAGTCGCTTGGTTTTGTGGTAGTTAAGTAAATCACGATCGTCCATCGATTTGCGGCGTTTAAACTCTCGGGAACGATCGGGTAATCGGCTTGACTGGTGCCGATGAGACCATTGATCTTCATCTCCTAAACCCAGCGCTTTGTACCGTAGATCAGCCTCTCGTTCGTGCTCCTTCATCTGTTCGATACGTTCTTTCTTCGGAATTCGGAAGATTTCTTTGAGATTTACCCAACTAATGAGTAGTTTACAGGAGAGTATCCTTATCTGAGTTCCCAGACGTTTTTCTTCCGGTGCGTTTTCATCTTCCGTTTCAGGGATTTCAATCGAGTCGATCAAGGTTATTGCCGAAGGAGCTGCTTCAACGGGTTTTTCTTTTTCCCCTTCTTTATCTAAAGAGGTACTGCTAATGATTTCCTTAAGCTCGCCAAGATCAGCTAGTTTCAATAGCTCAGGCATATTCTTGAGTACATCAGCATTTTCAACTGGCTCTTGCTTTTTAGCGTCTGAACTACTGGTATTGCTATCACTGCCAGCCTCGTCACTTGGTGAGCTGGTACTGGAAGTCTCCTTTTCCTTCTCTTTTCCCGGTTCTTTTTCCTGTTTCTTGTCCATCTTGGACCACTTTTCGATGGTTTGCAAAATTTTGCTATCCTTTAGCATGGTTTTGTTTGTTATTGGCAAGCGATCCAAAGTATCCAAAATTTGTATTCGGAACTTGAGATCCTCTATAGACTCAGTGGATTCACAAATCCAGCCGTACAAAAGCCGCAAACCATGATAATCGAGGAATAACCGTCGACAAGGCAGTTCTCCGCTCTGTAGGATTGTAAGCAATCGCGAGCGTGAACGAATGTCCTTGGCACGGACCATCAAACGAGACAATTTTAGCGTGTGAGCTTGATTCTTTAGACCCGTTCGTAGCAGATTGTTAATTTCCTTCTCCAAATCGGGGTCCTCTATGATGCGCATTCGAGGAGTCTTGGTTCGTTCGATACGTTTGCGTATTTTCTTGGGTTTCGGTTCATGTGGTTTTATAAGAGGAGTTGTTGCCGGTTTTATATCTGCCTCGCCTTCTTGTTTGATCGTTGCTGGTGAAGTTGATACCGCAGACTCTTCAGTTGTAATTTCTAATGGGATGGTAGAAACAGTTGTCTCAGCATCGATGGCTGGCTTTTCATCTTCCTCTTCGCTTTCTTCGACTTCTTCTTCTTCGTATTCGGATTCTCCGTCACTGCCCGGATCGCCTCCAATCCAACCTGTACAGTTATCGGCTTCACAGTAGCACTTCTGTGCTTTTCGGCCGTACCGTTGAAACTGGTAATCGAAAGTGATTTCCTCTCCTGGCAATATATATTTTGTACTGAAGAAGCCTATCCGAAGCTCTCCATTGACAGTCCACTTTTGAGTTTCAGCATTCGGGTCACAAGAGTGGTTAATAAATCTAGAAATATTACCCTTAGTGGTTGCATCGATGATAGCGTCACTTCGCAGTGCCATGAAGTAGTAATGTTTGTTCTTTTCCTTAGAATATATTTCGGCACGGTCTTCAAACTGCTCACTGTTCAATACTTCACCAACATACTCCATGATAAACTCTCCCGGCGGAATGGCAATGCTAGCTTGCACACCAAATCCCTTTTTCTCCGTTCGGAAAACTTGACAGTTGGCATACTCTGCTTTCTGGATCCGTTTATTAGTACAGCGATCTCCCACAACGCACCGTTGTCCGCACTCAATCATCAGCAATTTATTCAAACAATCTTCGCCGCAACCCAGCTCTCCTCGTTCGATTTCCTCCTGCGTCAGGAAGCAGTCACAAGTCATCTTTTTCGCCTCTTTACTTGTTATCCTTTCACACATGTACAGATTTTCCTTGATCGTCTCGAAACGACTAAGTTTTTCCTCCATATCGCGAAGGTATTCCTCGGATAGCTCTATATTGGTAACCTGGCTATCTCCAACACCTGCCAAATCCATTCCGGCACAATACTCACCGGTCGTGATCACGTTGAAACTACCAGTTACGGCATCTTTCAGTACTTTGGAATCGAAGCCCAACGAAAATGTTGTTTTCTTCAAGAACTTATCTCGATCTTTAACCAGACCGTGACCACTGGTTTTTTGCTTTTGCGAGCTTATGGTCTTGATACGTGTCGATCTCCTGATGCTACTGTCGTCCAGTTCCGACCCTTTCGTGTCCGAAGGCAACGACATATTGACACTGTTGTTCGAATTGGAATCATCCTCCTGCGTCGTTGGCGGTGATATCGATTCTCGCCGCTCCAATTCCTCCACATTCGGTTTTTGTTCCTGTACATCCGGTTTTTGTTCCAAAGCGGAAGGCACTTGCTCCTGTTTAACCGAAGCAGACTCTTCCGAAAGAGAAATGTTTTCAAACTCTTTCAAGGCTACTTCGGGTCGGGGACCGGATATCTTAACACTGTTATCGAATGCTTCCGACATTTTTTCCAGTTCGACTTCAGGCTCGGGTTTAACCTCCGGAGGGGCATCACATTCCATTTCCGATAAACCTTTTAACGAGGCCTGCGAACTGCACGTCTCCTGCGATGAGCTGCTAGGAATGATTATTTCCTCCGAGCTCTGGTACATCTTCCGGGAGGCTTTCGTGGGCATGGGATTCAGAGATTCCGTCGCTTGGTTATCTTCCTGGTCTACTGGAGGCGCCGTCGATTTTGACTCGTCATAGGTTTCATCTTTTATTTTTACTATATCCCCACCAACTACTGGCTTAATGGCCTCGACATCCGTTTTTTCTATTATTTCAAGCGGCTGGTCTCCCTTTACCTTTCCAACTTCATTTGAAGGCTTTATATCCTTCAGAGAACTACTCAGACTCTTTCTAGCCTTGGAACTTTTTTCTGAATCTTTCGATTCTTTGACTTTTTTAGAGCTACCGCTGGAACTATGTTTTCTGCTATGTGGGGAAACATCCGTGGATCGATTGTCAGCTTTATCAGTTGACTTCGAATCGGCAGTGCTGGTACTTTTCTTTTTCGAATCCGCGGGTTTGTGTTTTTCCGAACGCCGGGATTTATCGGCATCTTTTAGGCTGTGGCGCTTCGAGTCGTCCGTTCCCATTCCGATTACCTTTTTAGTTGTATCCAAAGCCTGCAGTTCGGAGTCGAAGCATTTCTTTGAAGCTGGTGATTTGGTCGTATCTTTTTCAGTTGCTGATTTGATGGGTTCGTTCTTCGATGTGGAATCACTGAGGGGCTTTGAAAATTCCTTTTTTGTAACCACAGTTGGATCAATCGGCGGTTTAGGGATTTCTGTCTTACATATTAAATTTGAATCAACACTTGTTTTGGAAATTTCCTTTTTAGTTGACACACTTGGTGAACTAGAGACTTCCCGCTTGAGAGTCGCGTTCGTATCTTCTATCGATTTGCTACTTTCATTCTTAACTGGAGTTGCTGTTGAATCATCATGTTTGGTGAGTTCTTTTTTAATCGATTCAACCAACTTCTTTTCTGATGTCTTTAAATCCGAACGTCGGTCCCCAGTAGATTCCTTGGATTTTTTATCCAAGCTACCGTCTGTCGATCGCTTTTCTTTGCGACTCGAAGAATCCGATGAATGTTTTTCTTTCCTCTCCCGATGGTGTCGATGATCCTTTTCTTTCTCTCGCTCTCGGTCTTTGCTGCTGCTTTGCTTCGAGGAAGATTCCTTTCGATCGGAACGCGATTTATCGCGTTCACGTTCCCGGTCCTTTTCCCGATCGCGAGATGATGAGTGGTGCTCCTTAGACTTTTTGTGCTCCTTGTGTCGATGGTGAGAACTGTCGCGGCGCTCTTTCGATTTTTTCAGTTCCTTTGATGGTTCTTCTTTAAGAGGGACTTTAACAGTCTTCTCGACTTCAGTTTTTATCACTGGTTGTAATGCTTCTGGCGGTTCACTATCTTTGATTCTGGTATGCTCCTTGACCTCAATAGATTTTCCAGCTGGATCCGTTTGATCAATCACTACTGGGATGGATAAATTTGATTCCAATTTTCCAGGGTCCTTGACTTCTACTTTACTTGGTGTTTTATCATGTTTAGATTTTCGAGACTTCGAATCAGATCTATTCGATTCCAAAGAAGAATCTCGCACACTTTCAATCTCATCCTTCTTTTTTGTCGGGGTTTTCATCAGTTTTTCTTGTTCGAAGGCTCTGCTCTTACTTAGAGAAACAGATAGTTTCCTTTCCGTTTTCTTACTTTCTTCAATCAAGATACTTCCTACAAACGGTTCATCCTTTTCCCCAACAGTATCAGCTACAATTTCCCCTACTTCCATCGGTTGTTGCGAAGCTACAGGTTCTGCTAGTTTTTCAACCTCTTCAGCCAGTTCAATACTTTCAGTTTCCTGCTCCGACGCTGTATCTCGTTTGCTCCTACCCCGTCGCAAGGGTCCATCGGAGGGGGAAATTCGTTTACCTCCTCTTATTCGACGACGATTTCTCGGAGGCTTCGGTTCCTCCGGAGGTAGAACTTCCAAAGGAGTGTCATCCAGTATAATTTCATCGGCTTGGAGGACTATTTCCATTGAGTCTTCCATCACATCTCCCACCTCACCAGTTTCATCGCCAACTTCGAGCTCTAAACAATCTTCTTCGGCTTTTTCCTTACTGTGCATCTGTTTTTTATCCGATTCCACCGCAATAGGAGCCGTTTTCTTTGAATTCCTTCCCCGTTTTTTAACCGATAAATCTGTTTCCGATTGTGTTCTTTCCTTGACTTCCACGTTCTTTTCAGCTGTAATCCGACTGACCGTCGACATACTGGGATCAGAAATAAACTCAGTCAATCTGAAAAATGCTAGCGAAGGCCCGGCGCCAGGATCATTATACTCATCATCCGAATAGCCACAGAAACCCAACGGCGAAGGACTTCGTTGCTGAAAAATGTCGTCATCCGAGAAGTAACTACTGTCGATGTTGAGACAAATCGTTGAATCATTCCGACTGTGCAGAGACTCGTCAACCAGCACTTCCTTATCATCTACAGCTGCAGTTTTGGTTTCCTTCTTTTTCCGTGTTCGAGGCACAGGGGTTGCAGCTCGGCCTCTTCTTTTAGGTTTTTCAGGCGTTTCAACTTTTGTCGGAGATTCCTGCTTCTTTTTCTTTCCGCTATACGTTTTCGTGGGAGTCTGCAAAGCCATCGGCGGTGAATCTGGACTCATATCGTCAATAGATGATATCGCTACTTCCGTTTCCGTTTTCAGAGGTAAACTTTTTCTTCCACCTCCGGAGTTTGCTCGGGCGAGCTTAACATCGGCATAGGGTACTTGAGATGATGGCAGTGGTGCATCAACCACGAAATCTTTATACTTGTTCGTCACTTTAACCTGCCTTTTGGATTTCCTAGTTGCACTCGGAGGATCTGTCTTGGAGCTGAGATCGACATCCAAATTTCCGACAGGTTGTACACTGGCTGCTCCACTACTCACTGTGCTTGATGCATCTTCCTCCTCCGAAGAACGCTTTGTCTAAAACAAGCAAAAATTAATAAGACATTCAAGTAAAACCGTTTACAGAGACTTACCTCTTCGCTTATTTTCTCATCCAAACTAACAACAGCGCTCTCTTGAATCATTCCTTCTTGTGTACTTTCTGATAAAGCGACTTCATCCACAGCGACGTTCATGGGCTCTAATTTACCCTTACTTTTCCGTCCATTTCTCTTGGGACCACCTTTAGCAGTCACCTTTTTCTCGACGGGGTTTTCCGCTTCCACAACTTCTTCCTTTACTTCACCACCGTCCCCGCCGCAACTGTCCACTTCCATGGTTTGCGGTGTACTGCTACTAGCGATACTGACAACCGCGTCCTGTGATTTCGAATCTTCCTCGATGACTTCAATCACTTCAATCATGCCAGCACCGTCGTCTGCCCCGCCCCTGTCGCTGCTACTGCTGCTGATCGTTACCGGCGAAGATTCCATCGTTCTCGGGGAGTCGTCTTCCACTACTTTTTCGTTATCATCCTCCTCCATCCTGGGGGCAGCTGTTTGAGAAGAGTCGGATGTGTCGGAGTTTTCTGCACCGAACGCGCTACCGTGCGTCGATGCGAACCGCTGACTGGTACGAGTCACTCTGGCTGGTTGAACCGGGCGCTAGGCATATTAAGAAAATTAGCGAACAGAATAGAATTTCAATACACCTACTTTAAAAATAGAGAAACGGTTCAATGCAATCAACAGTCTTCTTGATTTCCTTATAATGCTTGTTCTGTACCTAGTCCAGTAAAGTCGTGATTTACAAACACTTTACTTTCCGTGGAAAACACAAGAAAGTTCAAAAGGTAAATTTGACATTGATCTTCCAAATAAGTAACAAAAAGGATGCAATAGTCCTGCTTACGAAGGAAACGACTCAAACTACTTTTTGTTTCGCATTCCATGCATTGTGTATTTGATCTGGCTCGAAGGACCACTAAATTTTCGATACGGAACCGACAGCATCTTTGACAAACCGTAAACAACTGGATTTTTTTTTAAACTGACAAAATTTAATGTGAGCGAAGTTGCGTATGAAGGATCAATTCAGTACATCTTATCATTTCGACAGGACAATATTCGTAACTGACAAGCACCTTTCGTTGTCAGTTCCTTGCATAGTGGAATTTGTTATCGATTATTGGAATGCTTCGTGAGTCTGTTGCGATACAGACTCCGGCGTCAAAAGGAGCCGCGAAAAGGTAAATCGGTATCAAATTTTGAATACGGCGAATGCGCCAAGACCTTTGTTTTGAGAAAAACGCATTCCAAGTTTCAGAAAATAAAATCAATTTCCTATTTAGCTGCGTACAATCATTTTCCTAAAGAAGTCGCTAAAATGCTTTCAAATTGGTTAAATTTCAACACCCGATCGATAAATATAGCTTTTCCGTACTAATTACCACAAAAAATTAATAAATATAACTGTGGGCCCTTTTACCACAGACTGGTGCTCTCATTTTGTTCATTCGCCAAATTGGAGTGCCCTTTTGAATTGCAGAATGACTATTCGCCTTTTAGATCACTCATTAAAGAAGCAATATTCAAGCAAATTTCGGCTTGAAAACGGGTCCAAATGATCACGTTAACACATTAGCACATTCAACGATCTTATAAATACTGATTTGTGCGTCTCCTCGTCCTGGAATTTTTTTTTTCGAAAACTTCAATGCCCTTTTTCCATCTCGAAATAACTATTGGCCCTTTTGTTCGCGACGAAATTTTGAGGGGAAATGGGCGAATGAACTGTGGGATTACACACTCATAAAAAAAGCTATTCGCCTTATTTAAAAAATTAAATTTAACTTCACTAAAATAAGAAAAATTGAAAGGAGATCATATTTTCGGATGTAAAATGAATAGTTTAATGCATTTATGTGATTATCTGGATTTGTTTACAGTTGGCGCATTCGCCGTATTCAAAATTCGATACCGAAATATCTAATACATACTAGGAAGAACTGGAAACCATTGTTTTATTGTGGTAATCGGGTTTTTCGGACACGGCTGATGAAAAATAAATTAACAGAAAAGAAAATATTAACATACCGGTTTTCCCCGGACACTCTTCCGGGCAGTGGCGGGCGAAGCAACTGGACTTTGTGCACTCATATCCAATTTTTCCACCAGCACAGCTACATTGGGGCCGAACGCAATATTTTCTCCTGAAGGCCCCGGCGAGCAACTGGCGGCCGTTTCACGATCCCCAGTCCCTTCCTTGCCGTCATCACCAGAACTTGCACCACTTCCTTTCGGCGATGATGGTGCTGCTGCAGCTTTGGTTGTTGTTGGAAGTGGCGGAGTCTCACTTTTTTCGTCCTCCTTCACTATCGATGGCGACGGGTTGGAATTTTTCACTGCCGCCGAAGTGCGTGTGTTGCGAACCATTTCGACTTTAAAATATCACCCAAACGTGCACTGGTAACCGCACTTTGGAATGAAGCACAAAATTGTCCAATTTACTGTGATTTCAAGCACTAAAATCTATTTTATTTGAACAGCCCGAAAGAACACGCACCAACCGAGCACAAATGGCGGCCATCGTTTTTCTCATTTGTGCGCCCCCCTCGCCAAGCACTCACACTGTTACAAAAAAGACGAAAACAACAAACGACGAAAGGATGCGAACAGGTGGAAACTGTCAAGAACACGAAAAAAAACAAAACCCCGTTACTGAAAATTACGACCGCGGCGCCTGCCATCTGAACTTGAAATACAAAAAAAAAACACGGAAAAAGATAAAAAATTTAAACACGGAAAATAATAAAAAGGTAAAATTTACTGAGTTAGCAAGGGTGAACGCTCGTGAAAGCCAAAAAGGTAACTTTTACCTCTTCGAGGTGAAACTCACCTCACAGCGAGGTAAAATTTACCTGAATCGAAGTTGGAAAAAAGGTACAATTCACCGAGAAAAAAGGTGAATCCAAAAAAGGTAAATCTTACCTCGTAGCGAGGTGAAGTTCACCTGAATTGAGCTCGATAAAAAAGTATAATTCACCTAGAAAAAAAGGTAAATCCAAATAAGGTAAAACTTACCTCGTAGCGAGGTGAAATTGACCTGGATTGAGCTAAACAAAACGGTACAATTCATCTCGAACAGAAGTAACTATTAACCGAATCCGCGTTTATTGAGGTTAAGCTGTTTTGTCGTTCGGAAGGGAAGTTTTGTTTCGTGCCAATATGGAAAAATCGGAACAGAATGGTAAGTTTTTTCTTAGCTATTATTTAGTTGTGCTGGTTCTCATCATAATAATTTGCTTTTGTTTCAGATCGGCCCAGCTTCGAGGTGTATTCCACGTCATCCTCCAGATATCATTCCGGAAAAGCCGGACCTGACTGGATAAGTCGCCATTATGGCGCGGAAGAACGAGAAGCCGAATTGCCACGAGCCTGGCGAAAAAAGGACTTACCTCAATAATTTTTAAACAAGGTGATATATTTAAAAAATAATATAATGAATTGTCCATATTTATTTCAAATAAATATAAATTTTTCAATGAATTTTGTTTTCATTTTTATTGAAGAAACCAACCAAACCAACTAGCAATTACCTTTCAAATCAGTGAATGGGAAAACGATATTATTTACTATTTTGCTAGGTGAATGCGAAAAAGGTAAAATTTACCATTTTGCTAGGTGAATTGAAAAAAGGTAAGATTTACCTTTTTGCTAGGTGAATGAAAAAAAGGTAAAATTTACCTCGAAAGAGGGGTGGAAAAAAATCACCTCGTAAAAAGGTAAATTTTACCTTTTTTTTATTTTCCGTGTACTTTTTTTTAGAAGAATTGTACCGTTTTGTTGAGCTCAATCCAGGTCAATTACACCTCGCTACGAGGTAAGTTTTACCTTATTTGGATTTACCTTTTTTCCTAGGTGAATTATACTTTTTTATCGAGCTCAATTCAGGTGAACTTCACCTCGCTACGAGGTAAGATTTACCTTTTATGGATTCACCTTTTTTCTCGGTAAATTGTACCTTTTTTCCAACCTCGATTCAGGTAAATTTTACCTCACTGTGAGGTGAGTTTTACCTCGAAGAGGTAGAAGTTACCTTTTTGGCTTTCACGAGCGTTCACCTTTGCTAACTCGGCACGGAAAATAATAAAAAGGTAAAATTTACCTTTTTGCGAGGTGATTTTTTTCCACCCCTCTTTCGAGGTAAATTTTACCTTTTTTTTATTCACCTAGCAAAAAGGTAAATATTACCTTTTTTCAATTCACCTGGCAAAAAGGTAAATTTTACCATTTTTGCATTCACCTAGCAAAATAGTAAATAATACCGATTTCCCATTCACTGATTTAAAAGGTAAATGCTATTTGGTTTGGTTGGTTTCTGAAATAAAAATGAAAACAAAATTCATTCAAATATTTATATTTATTTGAAATAAATAAGGACTATTCATTATATTTATGTTTGTAATGTATCACCGTGTTTAAAAAAATTATTGAAGTAAATCCTTTTTCGCCAGAGGCTCGTGGCAATTCAGCTTCACGTTCTTCCGCGCCGTAATGGCGACTAATCAGTTTCTTCCGCGCCGTAATGGCGACTAATCCAGTCAGATCCGGCTTTTCCGGAATGATATCTGGTGGATGACGTGAAATATACCTCGAAGCTGGGCCGATCTGAAACAAAAGCATAGTATTATGACGAGAACCAGCACAACTAAATTATATCCAAGAAAAAACTTACCATTTTGTTCCGATTTTCTCATATTGACACGAAACATAACTTCCCTTCTGAACGACAAAACAGCTTAACCTCAATAAACGGATTCGGCAAATAGTTCTTTTGTTCGAGCTGATTGTACCGTTTTGTTTAGCTCAATCCAGGTCAATTCCACCTCGCTACGAGGTAAGTTTTATCTTATTTGGATTTACCTTTTTTTCTAGGTGAATTATACTTTTTTATTGAGCTCAATTCAGGTGAACTTCACCTCGCTACGAGGTAAGATTTACCTTTTTTGGATTCACCTTTTTTCTCGGTGAATTGTACCTTTTTTCCAACCTCGATTCAGGTAAATTTTACCTCGCTGTGAGGTGAGTTTCACCTCGAAGAGGTAGAAATTACCTTTTTGGCTTTCACGAGCGTTCACCTTTGCTAACTTGGTAAATTTTACCTTTTTATTATTTTCCGTGCACGGAAAATAAAAAAAAGGTAAAATTTACCTTTTTGCGAGGTGAATTTTTTCCACCCCTCTTTCGAGGTAAATTTTACCTTTTTTTCATCCACCTAGCAAAAAGGTAAATTTTACCATTTTCTCATTCACCTAGCAAAATAGTAAATAATACCGTTTTCCCATTCACTGATTTAAAAGGTAAATGCTTGTTTGTTTGATTGGTTTCTTCAATAATAATTAATTTAAAAAAAACCACACAATTAATGAAAAAATTGGTATTTATTTGAAATAAATAGGGACTGTTACCTAATATTTATTTTTGAAATATATCACCGTGTTCTTTAAAAATTGTTGAGGCAAGTCCTTTGTTCGCCAAGCTTGTCAGGTCCGGGTTGTCCGGAATAATATCTGAAGGCTGACGGGAATACAACACGAAGCTCTGTCTGCCGATCTGAAACAAAAGCAAAGTATTATGAAGAGAACCAGCACAACTAAATGAAATCTAAGAAAACACTTACCATTTTGTTCCGATTTTCACATATTGTGCACGAAGCAGAACTTGTTCCTAAACGGCAAAACAGCTTAACCTCAATAAACGGATTCGTCAAATAGTTACTTTTTTTCGAGATGATTTGTACCATTTTGTTTAGCTCAATCCAGGTCAACTTCACCTCGCTACGAGGTAAGTTTTACCTTATTTGGATTTACCTTTCTTTCTAGGTGGATTATACTTTTTGATTCAGCTCAATTCAGGTGAACTCCACCTCGCTACGAGGTGAAATTTACCTTTTTTGGATTCACATTTTTTCTCGGTGAATTGTACCTTTTTTCATTCTTCGTTTCAGGTATATTTTACCTCGCTGTGAGGTGAGTTTCACCTCGAATAGGTAGAAGTTACCTTTTTGGCTTTTGCGAGCATTCACCTTTGCTGTCTCGGTAAATTTTACCTTTTTATTATTTTCCGTGTGGGTAAATTTTACCTTTTTATTATTTTCCGTGTTCTTATTATTTTCCGTGTATGATATTTTCGGTTTTGAACGAGCGTCATCTTTGTGTCAAAAAGCGCAACAAAACATAAAAAACGACGATACGCCCTTTCCATTCCGCAGTCTCGATGAACGTGAACAAAATGTAAACAAGTTTGTTTATTTTGAATTAATTCATCGCAAAAATTTCAAAAATTGTTCGTATTTTCTCAAAAAAAACGCAGTTAAAATGTTCATAAAATAGTTAAAATTAAACCAAGCACACTTCGTGTATAATGACTAAAAAGAAATCTTCCCCGTAAGTAAAAATTCAATACAAATCGTGGGACTATCAAATCTCTGAAACGCATTTTAACTTTCTTACGATTCTGGATTATTATTCTGGAATTCAGGCAAAATCGCGTCTGGGAAAAGGAACGCCGCGATCGGCTGAACCAGGGCTTCGACAGCCTCGCAAAGCTGCTGCCTGACTATGAACCGGCCACCCAGCTCAGCAAGATCGAAATCCTGCAGCGGGCGATCGAGTACGTGGAAAGTCTGCAGGCCAAGATCAAAGCCTCCCTGGAGGAACGGGACGCGCTGCTGCGGAGTGAGTTTCAGGATTTTATTTTGAATATTTGACAAAAATCAACGTTATGATGTGTTTTATTTCGTTTTAGAGCACGTCGATGAACTGGAGGAGCGACTAAAGGCGCTAATGGCGCGTAACGAGGATTTGGCTGAACTGCTGAAGCAGTCTAATGTTCAACCAGCTACTACGAAGAAGATTGGCAGAGCGACCATCAAACGTGAACCTTTGAGCGAAAAGAATGGATCGCCCAAAGCGGTCAGGCTAAAAAAATTGAAAATAAAAAATAAAAAATTCCCAGTCGAGGCGGATAAGCCTTTTGACGAACCGGGAAAAACGGAGACAAATTTAACAATAATGCAAACTAAGGAATCTGCTGGCGAATCTGTGATAGTGGGTGACCACAAGATTGTGAAGTCTTCCGGTCCTGGAGAAAATATGAGGCCGGTGGAAGCGAGCATAGCATGCGGCCAAGTGCCGACAGCTGGAGCTGTTTTGGCCACGACCATGCCGGGGGGTTGTATAGTTTTAACCAGTAATCAGCAGCTGGTAGGAGGTTTGAGGCAGGCTAGTGGTGGTGAGTTGACTTTCTTCCTGTAACTTGATTTATTTCATTCGTATCATAACATCACATTTTAGAAGGAATGCATCTAGCAATAACCTGATCAATGATTATTACGTTTCAGTGAACGTCACCCCCGCCCTTCTGCCGACTCCGATAATGGCCACGGGAGTACTGATATCGAACAATGGCAGCGTCATCCCGATGCCGTTCGTTCCGCCTTCCTCGTCACTTCTAATAGTTAGCAACGAAGACGTGCGTTCGAAATTGAACATGAAGAAGCCTAGATCATCCTCATCGAGTCCTGGCAATAGTGCTGGAAAACGTACGAATGGACAGAACCGTCGAGGCCGTCCTCCGAAAAAGCTGGCGTCCCGATTCGGTTTTAAAACCATCGAAGTTATTCCGGGAAGAATCGTCAATGGGAAGATTCCGATTCCGAAGCTAAAGCAATCGGACGACACAAGGAGTAAAAAGCCTGGCCGAAAGCGACGAACGAAAAGAAAGATTGAAGTTAATGAGGAAGGTGCCAAATCCGATTGCGTTGGGTCTGAACCTAAGAAAATGAGGAAAGATGGAAATGGATCGATTCTTTCGGAATCCCTTTCCGATAAAAACGGAAAATCGGAAGAGAAGGAAAATATTCCCAAAGAATCAGTTAACATTAACAGAGTATCGCCCTCTATTGAGGAGCAAGCTAATTCTTTAGATATGAATCTGGATCAAGGAGATCTATCAGAAGATATTTTTGCCAACTTACAGGTACCGGATACGGTGACGGATGACAATCAAGGTTCGCTTTCACCTACTGCTGCCTACCTCATGAATTTCCCTCTAGTTGCCACAGGTGGAAAGGCTAGTGGAGTCCATGTAGATGCTCCCGGGGAAGTGGAACCGATACAGGTGGCAGAGGCGGAAAAGAAAACTTGCCCACAGCCGGCTGGTGAAAACAGCTTACTGCTAGACAACTTGACGTCTTACTTCAACTCCAATGTTTATGGAGGGTTTGAAGGTGCCATTCAGAGTGTGCCTGAGATAGTTGTATCCTCAACGGCTTCAACTCAACAGCCTAGTTATACGACTATATATCAATCGATTGATAGTATGCTAGAACATAAGGCTCCGGTGCGTTCGTCTTGTGCCGCCGATTGTAGATTCGAAACCACTCCTTTCACGTTCACTCTAACTTCAACTACTGCCACGACGACAACCCAGTCCTCGTATAATTTCAGGCATTCTTCAAGCTCAAACTATTTTGGATCGGTTACCGGAGTGAGCAAAACTATGGACGATTTCAATCTACCCAAACTACCAATAGTTAGCGAATTTACCTTCTCGTTAACTAGCACTACGGCAAGTCCACCAAAAACAGTTCAGTCGCAATACACAAACAGTATAATCTTATCATCGACGATAACTACACCGTCGTACACTAATTATGGATATCATTCTAAGAACAACGTCAAAGCCAATCCTGCTTCCACCCTTTTGAAGGAATCAATTCCAAAGGAGCGTAAAACGCCCATAAAGTACGACTATTTGGAAGCTGAAAAACCTGCAACCAGTTTCACGTTTTCTCTTACCTCTACAACAAAAACTGCACCGAAATACACCGGCTCGTCAACTTCCGTAGCGCTTTGTAGTAACGTTACTCAGACCAACAACACAAGTATTTACTCCATAGCAGAGGATTGTCTTTACCGAAACCCAAAAACCTTCCCAAACAACCATCAACCTTACAAAACACCTACGAAACAAAAGTTCTGTCCTTACACCTCGACTTCGACTGGCACCATCAGTTCGCAAGCCCAAACGCAATCTTCACAATCTCGATACGACATCAACTGGATGACTTCACAGGATCACAAAACTACGACTGCGGCCTGCAGCTCCGATTACAGTCAAATGCTGCAACCAATCGATTACAACGCCAATACAACCTATCAAACAAATTTTGATTTGAGTCGAAGCAAATCTGACATCTTCTTCGCTCATCCTACTGCTGACGACAATCTTCCAACGTGGTCCCCGAATAAATTGTCCAACATCCTTAACGATACAGCCTCGTCCTACTACCCATCAACTGCAGCTACGCTTCCAAACTTGCATGGCGATCTGGCCCTAAACACCTATTCCAAACAACCGGTTTCCAATCGAAAGGCTAACGAATCGGGCACCAATTTCCTCTCCGTCCAGCAACTGGTAGATCAACCTCGGAAAAACAAAACCTTCCCGTCTTCTAGCAACAACAACATCCACCAGTACGGCTCAAACCTTAAACCTCCGAACTCTAGCTACTCGGCCGAAGCTCTCATTGGTGGTCCCACTAGCAACAACAATTCCAATAAAAAAGATCGATACTACCCCGATACTACCTACAGCACCTACAACAATCTCCCGCCCACCGAAACAAGCGCGTTACAGTTCAATTTCGATTACTCCAGTAATGACTACAGCAAAAACTTTAGCTACGGCTGCCAACAAAACTACATGGCCCCCCTCATGGACAACAACTACAATCTAGCGCCCAACCTATCCTCGGTAACCACCTCCACAACCACAACCAGCAGCTACACCGGCTGCTACGGAAGCTATCCCACGGACAAAAAACACTCCAACAACTACTACTCGCTACCCGCTGCAAATCCTTCTGCCTTCGACACCAACCCTCCCCTAGACATCCCTTACTACGTGCCATCGTCGGAAAAACGACTTACAAACTCCCTAGTAACCCCGACCCTCCCCGATACCACCAAACCGAAAAAAACGATAAAACATTCCTCCACCTTCAACGAGTACTACGAAGGTCCTTGCTACAATAACTACCCGCTGACCTCGAATCCGGCTAAAACCATTTCTAGTACCAGCCTCAATACAGCAGCATCGACATCGTACTACTCCCATCAGCAACAGTATCCCCAGCAGCAGCATCTCAGTAGTACCGGTGGTAGTAGCAGTTCGGTGACGAACTTCAACGTGAGCAGTATTTGTCCGGAGATCAATGATAAGGTGGCGGCTACTGCTACTAGTAACAGGGTTGGTGAGTCGTCTTCTTCGGACAGTAGTAGGCGAATCGGGACGGGACTAGTTTCGACGACGACGCACGGGCGCCATGCAATAACCGGTGGAACCGGGTGGTGTTGAAGTTGTGTTTGAACAAAAGTGATTGTAATTGTAATTGTAATTTTGTGATAGTGTTTGTTTTGTAAATAAAACGTACTTTTATTAAAAATGGCTTCAGATGATATTTGTATTCGAACATTCTACTCTTGATGTTGACCGTTAACTTCCCGACTTCCTCGACTTCGATAGTTTATCAGCAGCGAAACATACGCTAACATATTCTAGATCGACTAGTCAGCCCAGTAGAGCCGTAACGAACTAGAACAGAACAATCGAAACCGAAAATGTGTTGAAGTGTTGAACACTTGAACGAGAGCGCTGACGCACACTACACTAGTGTGGAAAGAAAAACGACACACCTTGGGTCATAATAGGAATTTACCACTTCGTGGCATTTTTCCCTATTTTCTTTAAGTAAAATCTTCACGCGCTTTTGTAAGCGAATACTTATCGATTCTCGTACGCAAAGTACCTTTCGCGTGTTATTATACTACGTCTGGCTGCTATCTGTAAGCTATTTAACGGGACGAAAGTTATCAGTGCAAACTGGAAATTACTTTTCAAGACAATTCTCCGCTTGTTCAGGTGTGCCCCAGGGAAGCCACTTGGGACCGATAATTTTTGTCATCTATTTTGACGATGTTCTCACTCTCTTGGACGGCCTAAAACTTGCGTATTCCGACGACCTCAAACTTTCCACACCAACAATGGCCAAGACGATATCGATCTCTTGCAAAGGCAGCTCAACACCTTCGCTCACTGGTGTGACACCAACTGCTTGCCTCTGAACCACAGTAAATGGCTTCAGGTATCGCCCGGGTGGACCACATCAACGATCTGGGCGTTATCCTAGACCATAGGCTGGAGATTAAGACTCATACGAATTACATCGTCGATAAAGCGTCTAGAAGTCTTGGCTTCTTATTTCGCGTAACAAAGGAGTTTAAAGATGTGTACATACTGCCTAAAAAGTTTGTATTGCAGCATAGTTCGCTCAACGCTTGAATATGCATCTGCAGTTTGGTGCCCATTTTACCAGAACGGAGCTGAACGAACAGTGGCTATCCAGCGGCGTTTCATACGATATGCCCTGCGACACTTGAACTGGTTAGATCCGTTTCGTTTACCCAGTTACGAAAACCGTTGTCGCCTAATTGATTTAGACACGCTTCGAATTCGTCATTACACTGCACGTGCTCTAGTCGTAGCGAATCCTCTTGCTTCGAGGATTGACGCTTCCATGCTGCTGGAGTCTATTCCTCTCAGTGTGCGACCCCGAGGATTAAGGAACCAAAATCTACAGCTCTATGTTCCCATCCGGCTGAATAACTACGGAGCCAACAGCGCTCTAAAGGGTGATACGGTCAAAATTTTGTCAATATCAACTTGACGTATTTCTTTCAATTTTGCATTTAAAAAACCTGAACACCTCTCATTTTGAAGGTGTGTGTATAGAATGTTGCTCCTATTTTGATTTTGGAATTCACTCTTCAGTTGTCAAAATGCCGTCCAAGAAAGAAGAGCAGCGTATCAAAATTTTGCTCGCGCATCGCGAAAATCCGAGCTACTCGCACGCAAAGCTGGCAAAATCGCTAAAAGTTGCCAAATCAACCGTTACAAATGTAATTAAAGTGTTTGAGGAACGTTTGTCGACAGCCAGGAAGTCTGGATCGGGGGGAAATCGAAAACCGGAAGCAGCTGAGACGACAAAGAGAGTTGCCGGTAGTTTCAAGCAAAACCCTAACCTCTCTCTCCGAGATGCCGCAAATAAGCTGGGTGTATCGTCTACAACCGTGCATTGAGCAAAAAAACGAGCCGGACTATCGACTTACAAGAAGGTAGTGACTCCAAATCGCGATGATAAACAAAATACGACGGCCAAAGCGCGATCCCGGAGGCTGTACACGACGATGCTGACGAAGTTGGACTGCGTGGTAATGGACGACGAAACCTACGTCAAAGCCGACTACAAGCAGCTTCCGGGACAGGAGTTTTATACGGCAAAAGGAAGGGGAAGGGGGAAGGTAGCAGATATTTTCAAGCACATGAAACTGTCAAAGTTCGCGAAGAAATATCTGGTTTGGCAAGCCATCTGTACCTGTGGCTTGAAAAGCAGCATTTTCATAGCTTCCGAGACGGTCTACCAAAAAAATTACGTGAAAGAGTGTTTGAATAAACGTCTGCTGCCTTTCCTGAAGAAACACGGTTGTTCCGTACTGTTTTGACCGGATTTGGCATCTTGCCATTACGGTAAAAAGGCCATGGAGTGGTACGCCGCCAACAACGTGCAGGTGGTTCCCAAGGACAAGAACCCTTCCAACACGCCAGAGCTCCGTCCAATTGAGAAATACTGGCCTTTTGTCAAGCGGAACCTAAAGAACCTTTTGCTCTCTTGTTGTTTGTTTAAAATGCTCTGGGCTACATGATAACTCTTGAGCAGACTTGCGTAAAACAGAGCATCTGGTATGGATGTGCAACAGCTGTAAAGTTATGGTTGCCAAAGCACGCTTTTCTAATGCTCTGGTGTCTACTAACGTTGCCAACAACACGCTCATAGACTCCTTGAAAGAATCTCTAAAAACTGATATTCGTGAGAGTATTCTTCACGAAGTTAGAAATGAGTTACGAGCCAATCCTCTTCCGGTGAATGTCTGTACCACACCAAATCTCAATCCAAGGATTGAGTCATCAGTGCGGTCTGCTGTAATTTCATCCGCGCACCTTAAGCGTCGTCGGGAAAAACCTCCAGTATTTGACCGTATCAGCGCTCGTCAGCCAAATCTGCTGTGCGCTGTAGGTACTGGTGCTGCCAATAACGAAATTGCTACTCAAAATAATTTATTTTCAACACTTCCGTCATTTTGGCTCTATTTGTCTGGCATTGTTCCGAATGCATCTGAGGAAATCGTTTTGCAATTTGTGCGTTCGCAACTTGGTACTGAGGAAGTTCAGCTGAAAAAGTTGGTTCCCAAGGGCAGAGAAGTCGCCACTTTGTCTTTCGTTTCTTTCAAAGTTGGCATTTCGCTGGATTTGAAAGAAAAAGCTCTGTCGTCAGAAACATGGCCTGCAGGTATCCGTTTTCGCGAGTTCGTTGATAGTACCTCAGATCGTTTTTTCCCGAACCCGAAGCAGCCCCGAATGGATTTCAAACCGAACCAATTAACACCGTTTGCGACTCCAATCTAATTGGACCTACCTACGTTGATACTCAACTGCGCTATGAAACTTTCGTAAGTGATACTCAACCCCCGCTAGTACCAGCTTCTTTTGATGCATCTGCAATTTTGCAACCCCCCACAAAGAAACCGAACGCTAAACTCACGTTGTACTACCAGAATGCAGGCGGTTTGCGCACCAAGACGAATGAGTTCTCTCTAGCACTGTCTTCCTGCGACTATGACATCATCATGATTTCAGAAACTTGGCTTAAGAGTGACATAGGCAATAGTGAACTAGCTCCGAATTTTAATA